>NC_079448.1:36519377-36564377 GCF_903798145.1 Danio aesculapii
AATTTGTTCTTCCGGTTTGAACAAATTACTTCTGGTCGACAAATTAAGAATGAAACACCCGAACTTACATAAAACTCCAGAGGAAATGTGGATAGCGTAGAGATGCAATGACGTTAATCGAATTATGTGTTATAACATGATCATGAAAGGAACATTCAAAAAGCAACTCATGTAAACACCTTAATCATATCATTGTCTTATTCAGATTAAGGCAAATAACTTGATTACTGATGTCCATGTAAAGTCACTGTCATCTCCTCTGCGTTTGTGTTTGGGTTGCCGGTGTAAAAATAAGTGCGTGCACATAACGAAACTCCCTTTTCATGCAAACCCTTCCCTCTTTTGCACACTCCCAGCTAAACAAAGCTGGGCTCACCCACTTTCCTGACTTTTTTCAAACTAGGTGTGTGAATTGTCCTGAGACAATTTGAGAAAACATGTGCAATTACAAAACAAACAAAAAAAAAAAACAGCAAATTAGGAAAAGATCTTTATCCATTTGACAGCACACTTGTTGCAAAACCTCAATGCATACACATAAATGAATGCACTGCATTTTCTCACAACACAAACAAATGACGACACTTGCAAATTGAACAGAACACAAAAATGTTTCAAGGGGATCCTAAAACGTGACAAACGTTGCTGCAAAATGCTTTTGTGCCGTGACTATTGCTCAGTTGTAGGTGAGTTTTTTTGTTTGTTTATTTTAACATCCTGATTCCCTTGTCTTTTTTATATTATTAGCCTCAATAGCCATAACATAAATAGTCAGGTCTGTCACATTTTAGGGTCCTGTTAAAACATTTTCATTGTGCTCTGTGCTATTTGTAAGTGTTGTGAGAAAATGGAGCTCATTTTCGTAAATTGCTTGAATTGTGAGAAAATCCAGCATGTTTTATTAATTTGTTTGTGCTGTGAAGATTTGCAACACATTTGCTGTCAAAACGATCTTTTCTTTATTTGCTCGCGTTTTTTGTGATTGCATGTGTTTTGTTAAAATCACTCTCTTGGCCATTGTACATTATCAAAACAAAGTTACATAAGTTATACAATATTTTTCTGGTTGCTCACAGATATTTTTAAAAAAATCAAATAAATAAAAAATAAGAATTTTAATTTAGACTTTTTTGCTTTTTAATGTTAGATTTATTTATGGTATAGAAATGTATGAATCTTGACATTTAATTTAATAAAGCTTAATTTGCATATTTAAATGTAAAATTTTAGAAAACTTAAAATTAGTTTGCGATTCTTAATGTAATTAATCAAATGGAGACGTGTGGTCATAACTATTAAATTTGTATTCATTCATTCGGAAAAAGTGATTGATTCAATGATTTCTCTGTCTCTCCCTGAGACAGACGGATGTTTTTAGTTCCCACAAACTTCACCAGTCTTGGAAACTTCATTCTTATTATTTTTTTGTTGTTGTTAGTGTTTTCTTTCATTACAAATGCACTGAATTGCTTGAGGAAAAAGTCTCCAATTGATTTGTCTGCCTAGCTGCTCAGATGAACATTGTCCTCTTTGAAATGCGTTATCATAATAGTCCATAATGCTGAGAGGTAATTACTGTTCAGCCAAACATATAGATCTGTTCTGTGATTCAGAGTCTCATTAGCCCTCACTACAGACTACTTCAGCTCTTCCTGCAGCACAAAGCAATAAATTCAAAATAGCATACTTTATAGCTTATTTTTCATGCCACATTTGGAGCTTTTAAAAGGTCTTTGTTGACAGAGGATAAAAGCTCTGATAAACTCTCTTGGTTCATTCATTGTTTTGGGGTAAAAAGTGAGTAAAAAGTTATCAGTGTGTTATTTAGATGAATATGTAAACGTATGCAACAACCGTACTCTAGTTCAGTAAAGGCACATCATGTTTGTATAGAGCTTAATACAGTAGATTGGCTTAAAATGCAATCAGTGTTTGGGTATTAAACATTAATAAAAGAGCAAAAGTGTTGTTTTCAATTACAATAACATTTCAGTTTCTTTTGTAAAGCAGTTTAGAGTGTATATTTTTATTCATGGGCATCTGACCTCAACAGATTCAACAGCAGAAATCAGAGAAGATTTCAGTGTCAAAGAAGGTGGAGCCCCAGAGACACACCCAACCATGACATCATGACCAATGGTAGCTCAAGGGTGTTTACTATTAAATCAGATTGTCAAGGAATACTTTTATAAACGGTCACATTTTTTGTCCCATTTTGTTGAATCGAATTGAATTAAAAATCAAATCATTCTGCATTGTGATAGGGGTGAATTGTATTGGATTTTATCGGTAGCCTCTACATATGTAACTTTAACGTATTGTATTGTTGGCAATGCATCGATATGTATGTAGCGGCCTTAGTTCTGAGATGCAGAACCCTAATGCAATGTTACATAACTGCATAAAACAACTTGTTTGGCCAAAACTGCTTATTTGAGCACCCTTACCCACTGGAGCCGAGCACATACTCACTCACAGTGCTTATAGCTCCAGTAATATAGAGGAGTGAGACAGCTGAAGGAGAGAAATGGGTGGCACTGTGAAAGGCGATTAGGGTTCCCAGCGGTCGCCATGGTGCAGAGAATGATTGATGTGATTAATAAAACTGTCGTGATCATTGCTCTCAGTGCCAATCTGAGAGTTAGGCCGAGTGTTTCCGCTCAGACGCGGCGAATGTTTCCCACTGGCACCCTGAGCTCTTCCCTAAATCCTCCCACCCGACAGACTTTCGCACTCAATCTTGGTGCAGTAAAATATACAACTTATCAAAGTGAAAAAAAAAATAATTCCAATTCCAATATGCCATAAAGTCTGCAGTTTGGAGTTTGAAACAGATGTATTTTTTGTTGCTTTTTTGACAGTCTTAAGGCTAATTTATACTTCTGCGTCAAGTAATCGGCGTGACCCATGGCACCTGCCTTGCATGTAGTTATGCATTTACACTTCAGGTGCTGTTCGTGTTGTTCTGCAATAACACTTTCGAAACACTAGCTGGCAGTAGGTTATGTTCCTCTGTGTCGAGTTTCTTCAAGGGTGTTTTGTACCTTAATGTGCAAGTAGCTACAACTCACTCATTCAGAGGCTGGAACCAGCGGACGTGCAACAACTTTAATCATAAGGTAAACACAAAAAAAATGTTTCCATCTGGAGCATCTTCATGGGACTCCGCACTTGTAAACAAACACTCCAACAGGCTCGCAGCTCTCAGCCCCACCCACGCTTGTTACTGGTACCAAGCCACCAATCACAGAGCTTGCGCTACACGGCGAGGGCTATGCAACCGCACACATGCTGCAACAGAGCAGACGTGTGCACTTGAAGTATAAATCAGCCTGTACCAAGTAATCCACTTGGCTCCTTGATGTCAAAAAAACATCAAAATTGCTAATCGATTTGATGTCAACCTTGACGTCCATTTGTCATCCACACATTGATGTTCATTTGACCACCAAAATAATGACACAAAAAGTATTATAATATAAAATTATTTGTCATCTGATAGCTTCAATTGCAACTTTACACTAGTGTTTGTATCCCTACATTGCATGTAAACTACCTTGATGTGAAAGTGACATCAAATATACATCTACTTAACATTGGCATCAAAAACACATCAGAAATCAGCAGTGGTCCTCAACCACCGAGCGCAGACCGGTACCGATCCATGGATCAGTTGGTAATGGGCTGCACAAAAAATCATTAATTATTTCCTTTTTATTTATAATACATTTATTAATTTATTTATTTAGAGTCTGATTGATTTTTTTATTTTGAAAAATCTTTTATTTTGAAAAATGACCGCATTCTCTCACATCTCGGTCACTTGAGTGCTCAAATTTAACCCACAAGCAGCAAAATGAGTAAGAAACAGACATCTTTGGAAAATTTCTCTGCTAAAGGGTAAAGGCTCAGTGAAGGACCCACAAGCTGGCAACAAATGGATCCACAACCCATTTGTCAACAAATCAGGTGAATCCACCATGTCTGTGCAAGAAGATGAACTGCCGGAGATTGTAAATGACGGTGGCATATCGCGTCTTTTCTCGTAAGTTCACACAAGTTGGTCATTTCCAATGGAGGTGCGCAAGCAGCATGACATGATTGCGCCTTCCAGAAGCACCAAGTTGAATGAATGCTGCTAGACAATCTCGAGGCACTTGAAAAGAGCTGACCGATCAGCAGCAACTTGTATGGAATATACACCTTTCGGTTGACTAATTATCTCAGGCAAACACAGAACACCCAAACACTGCAGTGCTTTGTAAATTTTTCCATAAACTTGTATCAGAGTGACAGCAATGTTTTGTCAGCTTGTCATCCTCTGAGAAAAATGGTTGATAGATTGCCTAGCAACTTACGAACCTGCGTTGACCGGTCCGCGGTGATAAAAATGTTGTGGACCACTGAATTACAGGAGATACTTGGTTACCTGACACTGCATATCTCAATAAGTAAACAGAAGAGCGAATAGATAAGAGTGTTCATATCAGATATATTAGTAAATATGAATAAATATTATACTTACTTATACATTTATTTATTTTCCTATTTAGATTGTCTCATAATTATTGAGAGTAGTTGTGAAACATTTGTAAATATCCAAAAAAAATCTTAAGTTCAAAACAACATTTTAAGTACTTGAAATATTATAACAATGCTTTTTATTGCCACTTTTGGATCAATTTAATATGTTCTTACTGAACGTAAAGTGTCGCTATGCAGTTTTCCAACAGACCAGCAACCCCCCAAAAGGGCCTTATGGAGCAATAAAGCACCGTACCCTTGAGCAAAACAATTAATTTCAAGTCTCTCCAAGAGGATTGTCTTTGGGGAGATTGTGCTAACTGGCAATGACTACTATGAACACAGAGGTTGTTATTTTCTGACATACACATCATACAGCACCGAACAGAGAGATTCTTTCTCGTGTTATTACCCGAACACCCTTCGGCCACAGTGGGTTCACTCTCAAATCAAACGGAACATGTGACAAGAGGGTCTAAACATTGAAAAACAAATAGGAGGTCTCACTTCATTGAGCAGCCTAATGGGTATGTGTATTGAAAGCTGCATTCAATTTTGTTTGTGTTTTTCCTTGACATTTAAAGCAAGAACAAAATCACGACACACACTTTTTTTTAGGTCTCTAGTAACTTTATACTAAAGCCACACATCTTGAAATGTGTTTTTTTTTTTTTGCTTAAAAATCAATTTTAATCTCAGAAGGCAAAAGCATGTGTTTTTTTTCACTCGTTTTTCTATATGATGGCTTATTCTGTATTCAGTGACTCAGATGAGCTATTGCGTCGAATACGCTGGAGTAATCACAAATTTACAGTGTTATTTGTCTGTAGCCTGGTCAGGAAGGCTTGATCAATGGCGATATGCAGTGTAATTAATCCAGACTTGACCCGTAGGTTAGCAGATACCTGCAGGCGACCGAATAGAGTGGCTAAATATGCAATTAGAGGCTTTTGTAATTGCTTATGACCTTATCTGTCGGTTCTTGTTTGGGCATGTCTAGTTCAGGAGCACTTGAAAGGAAATTACCAAATGGGAAGTCAAATGGGTTCTCGCATTTGATATGTAAAACTCACTCGAATTATAACATTAACAGTTACTTTGTGACACGCCGGCGCATGTTTTGTGCAGCATTGAGAGTTGATTACACCCTTCCTTGCCAGCAGTGAAGTTCTGCTCCATTACAAGAGAGAACAATTTAAGTCTTGAAAGATGCTGTTTAGTTACAAATCCAGCCATTATGTTTAGAAAATGAGCACAGCTAAGCCGTTCAGAGATGAAAATGTTTTTGCTAACGGCATGCTGTCACACCCCAAGAAAGAAAATTTACTCAGCCACTTCAATTCGAGTTTGCTGGAGAAACCAAAACAAACAAAAAGTAACTAACTGCGTGAAAGGAAGAATGGTTAATATTACATAAAGATATTAGATTCAAACTGACAGTATTTGGGTTTCAAAGAATCCATTTGATTATTTTGCCATTGTGTCAGATGCAGTGCTTTTAAAATAGTTGTCAAAAAGGAAACCAAAGGCAACGCTGACAAGATTCTGGAGGAGGTAATGAGTTTTGCTCAAAGCTGTAAGGAAAGTAAATTAAGGGAAAGCCCAGAGTAAACAGATATGCTTTACTGTACTATAATACTGTCCTTACATGAAAGGAATATTCCTTGTTCAGGCCTTGATCATTTCAAATAATTTTCAATTATTTATTATGGGGGGGGGTACAATATTCAGTATAACCATATAAGTATATGCATATACAGTATAACCATGAAACTGTAAGATTAAGTAAGAACAGCAACATTGTTTACTACACTCAAAAAAAAAATCAACTAGGCATGTATTGGATTTACAAAATAAAAAATTTGTCAGATTTAAAAGAACAAATCAAGTTTACGTATGTTAAATGATTAATTCATGTTATTTGAAACTGAATCAAGAAATAATCAAATGAATTTGATCAGAACATGTTGTTTCAATGAGACTGAGACGCTTCAAATCGACAACTCTCACTCTGGAGAGTCACTTCGCGCATATCAGTAGGTGGCGGTAGTGCGTTTGGATGTCACCATACGAAAACAAGAAGAAGAAGAAGTATCACCGCGTGTTTTCGGCACAGCGACAGGTTGAAGCTGACATTTTGTGCAGTTTGAACTTGAAGGCGCTGCTTCTAGTTGATCTGCATTCTTGAAATCGTAAATCGTTGAAATTTGTTAAATATTTAATACTAAAATATTGTCACGCAATGTTACTGTATTTGTTGGCTTGTTTTTATTAGGCCAAGGTTTGCCTTACATATTCCCAATAAGATTAGTGTCCTAAAGCATAGTTTGGCAATTGGTTTTCCCAAGAGCTTGAATGTTATGCATGTTATGTTGTTGGCTATATGTTTCCTATACATTTTATACTTTTACATTTTGAATAGGAGTACCAAAGTGAAGAAAGCTGTTTAAACTCAATTGGTAAAAAAAAATGATGTTAACGTCCTACAGGTATTGCTTGGGGATCAGTTTTCTTAAGAGCCAAGGTTATTTTGTTGGCTAAATGTTTCTTATACATTTTATATTACATATTACAATTTTGGATATTATATAACATTTTGTATCAGAATATTAAAGAAGAAATTTGTTTAAATGTGATTGGTGCCTGCTAAAGGCTATAATAAAAGAAATATATATAAATATATATATAAATATATACATGTTTTCTTCATAGTATTGTCATTTAAAAAATGTAATTTAAACAACAATATTGAACAAGAAATTTACTAGCTGATTTAACAAGACATAATTTTGTTAAAGTAAAGCTTTAGTGTTACATTGAGTAAATTAGAATCATTTTAATTAGAATAACACAATACAAATATTTTGAGTCACCATGTTTTATCTACAAATGTGCTTTGTGTTCATACAACATGTTCAAAGCAGTTCACGTTTACTTGATTGGATTAGATGCATAAAGGGTGCCACGATTAAATCATGTTCATTCAACAATTTTTTTTTGAGTGTACTAAGAAATGGCAAGTAGCCTTTTAGTTGCAAATCTATTTTATTAATAAAGTTAATAAAAATACTAATAAAAATATGCTGCACTTACAACACTTCCATTGTGTGTATTTGGAGAGTGGAAGAGAAATATGTGCTCTCCAAAGAAAATAAATTAAAATGTTTGGGGTAAACATTAAATTAAAGAGGCAGCAGGGTGGCTCAGTGGTTAGCACTGTCACCTCACAGTTAAAAGGTTGCTGGTTTGAGTCCCAGCTGGGTCAGTTAGCATTTCTGTGTGGTTTAAATGTTCTCCGTGTGTTCATGTGGGTTTCCTCCGGGTGCTCCGGTTTTCCCAACAGTCCAAAGACATGCAATATAGATGAATTGAATAAAATAAATTTGCTATTGTGTATGAGTGTCTGTGTGTGTCAGTGCGAGAGTGTATGGGTGTTTCCCAGTACTGGGTTGCTGGAAGGGCATCTGCTGCGTAAAACATATGCTGGAATAGTCGGCAGTTCATTCCGCTGTGGTGACCCCTGATTAATAAGAAACTAAGCCAAAGGAAAATGACTGAATGGAAATTAAAACATGGCTTAGAACCCTAGTCAACCAATTAAAATCCCTTTAGTATGAAGCTCATATAATACACAGCTCAAGTTTTAGACAGATGGAAATGTAGGATACTTAATAAAAGTATAAACGTCATAAATCCTCAAAATAAATAAAAAAAAAAAAATTAAAAAAAAACTGGTGATTGCACCCAGGAATTGACCTTTGGTCAGGGCACTTTTTTCACCAGCCAATGCGGGTAGATCTCCAAAATTAATAGCCACTCGCCATTTTTACCAGCCACAATTTTATTGTGGGAAAAAATATTTTATATGCATAAATTTGACTTTGATTTGACTTGATTTAGATTTTGTATTATGTCCACATGCCTCCTCATTAATTTACCTTTTTTGTGTGTTAATGTCAAGCCCCGATTGCACCATATTTTTTAGCAAATTTTTCCCTTTTTTATTTTATATTTGGTATTTAGTTCACCAAATACAAAAAAAGCCCATCATTTACTCAACCTCGTATTATTGCAAACCTGCACAATAGTATCCGACTGCAGACTTGCACATGCAAGCTAAGACACAAGACACAAGAATCACAGACATACAATCTCAGATACAATTCACTCAATGGTTAGGGGTGTGCAATCTCTAGACCAGGGTCTCTCAAAGTCTGGACTCCAGTCGATATACAGATTAGAGTGTATTCAATCCAGACCCGACTGCATGTCATATTGCAAGACCATGCGTAAAGGATTCAAATTGTGGATTTCCTTAGTTGATTTACAAGGTTTGTACATTTATCAACAGTTTAGTTGTTTGTATTTTTATTTGAAAAATACAGGCAGAAATAAAAATCAAGGCAAAATATTCAAAGTTTTCCTGCGTGACTCTGTTGTCATTACATCCAGTGATCATACGAGGCTTAACGTGATCGAGCGGGCTATTCACACACGCAGCTGCTTTAATGCACCACAGCAAAGCGATCTTTTGAATGGATGAAGATGTCTGTCTCACGGAAAAGAAAACTTGAAGAGAGCAGACGGTTCAAAGTTGAATTCACAGATACGTTTATTTTGCCACAAGTCAGCACAATGCCATTCTGCTTGATTTGTAATGAGAGAATTGGAGTTGTAAAATATGGAAATGTGAAACGCCACTATGAAACAAAATACGAACATTTTGAACAGCAGTATCCACAAAATACAAATATATGGACCGCACAAATACAACACCTAAAGTTTTCATTACACACCTTAAGTATTTTTCACTTGGATGCAGACCTGGTGCAGTTGACATGCAAGCAATGATTTTAATGCCCATACCTAACCCAACTCCTCACAGTGGCATCACTAGCTCCATTGAGTGCATTGTGTCTGACATTGCAACTCTGAGATATGCAATCTCAGGTTGCATCATCATGGCTGCATCCAGATACTATTGGGTCTATCTTTTGTTGCGTTTTGTATAAAAATGCACTTTTATTAGTGGTTTTGCCACATTTGCATTGTATTTAATATGTTTGAATGCAAATGCCACTTCATTTAAAGAAAAATAAGTAGTGTTGACTTGATGTTATGGATGTTTAATAAAACAAGTTATGTAATATCAATTGTCACAGACCTTTGACCTTAATAAAAACTCAGATTTGGACCTTTTGATGTAGACCCTTCTCAATCTGCATGACTTTCTCTTCTGAGGAGCAAAAGATGATCTTGGAAAATTATGTTGACCATCGGCACCTACTTAAATATATGAAAGAGAATCATGAATATGAAAGAAAATCATATAAATGTGGAATGGATTTAAGATTAGTAAATTACAACGATTTTCATTTTTGGCTGTTGTATGTCTTTATTGGCCATCCACTGGACCTTGTTATTGCATGTGCAATGGCGAATCCTACTCTGACATGTTAATATTTCATTCAACTGATATACATGACAAAACGCTCAAGGCTGTGGTTGGAACAGATTTTTTTCTATCCACTTCTCCATCTCTCCTCTTTTTCCCCTTTATTACACTGGATACTTCTGGGACTTTAAATAACTACTGCCCTCATTATCCAAATATGGAAGTGCACAGTGTATCACATAAATATACTCTAATCAAATTAATTATCTCCGACCATTTCTGCACAGATACACACAGCGGGCCAGCGATGTGATGGCGCATCTGCCTCCAGTGCAGTTGTTCAGATCATTTGTGTAATATCACCTTTTCCTGGGTTTGTCATCTCATCCTCCAGGGACAAATCTTTCCCTGGAGAGTAGGTTAGCTGGGAATAAAAAGCAGCACAGATTTATGAGGCCAGACATCAACATTACAGTCCACTGATTATACTGAGGAATGAAGTGTTTCAAATCGTTTACAATTAATAAAAAAGACAGCATGGCAAGCATTTAATCCTTAAAAAATAGTATGTAGTTGAGCTAATAGAGCTCCTTAAGTACTACTAAATGTTACATATTCATTCCATGTTACTGCTTATTTAAATGGTGACTATTAATCATGTTACCTTTCTTGTAACACATTTTAATTCTTTTTTCAAATGTTCAAGATATGCTTAGTCTGTCTTTCCAATAGTGAATAGTATTCACCAGTAGGGATGAACCGATACCACTTTTTCACAAACTGGTAAGAGTATTTTAATTTGTGTACTTGCCAATACCGAATACCGATTCCGATACTTCTTAGATTTAGTTTCAATGAAAGTGCAATTAATTTTAAACTAGGTTTTATTCTTTGCCTGTAGCAAGGATGAACACAAAAATATTTAACAGAAGACTATTCCAAGCCAAAAATATACACACATTGTTGATAATCCTGCAAATCGATAGACCTCATCGATTACAAGTTAGGCATTGACATTTAAAGGATAAGTTATCTGTTGACTGTACTGTTGAGTACATATACTGTTGAGTGGTATTGGTGTGTGATATCTGCATTTAATGTACAAAACAAGTATGAGTACTTTAACCAAGTATCGACACGATACTGGTATCGGTGCATGCCCATTCATTAGACACTAGCATTTATTGATTAAATACTTTTCATTGGATGACTAGCACCTATTATAGATATCAGTAGTTATTCATTAGGTATTAGTACATATTAGTACATATCTAGTCTACTTTGCAATTGTTACTTGTAACTAGCTAGTTGTAAAAAGGCATTTACTCTAATGTTAGGTGTACTAGAATTACATCGTTTACAAATATTAAACTAGTAAATTAAAAATAATAAAATTACAGTATTACTTAATAGTAACATAATGGTAGCACAAGTATTACATAATAAATGTGTAACAGTAAATCTTGAATAAGTACTAGGGTTTATAAATAACACAATAAATAACTAGTTAATAACAACCTTTTTACTTGTCTTGTGATTAATCAGAATTACCAGTAAAAATATTCATAATAGAAAAACATGCTAGTAGCATTAGAAATATGCAGTAGTATGTCATAAACATACACTGCAGTGCATAATTTGTATTAGTAGTTAATACATATAGCATGTAAATAACAAATATGAAAAAATTCAATTAAATTACATCTCATGAACATTTCTACTGTTGAAGTGTTACAGTTGTCACAATCACCAGCGAACTAGGATTTGCAGACCTACAAATCTGACACAGAACTGGACTGGACCCATCATTCACTTTAAACACACACACATCAGTTTCAGTTCTCTCCCTGACACACAAAGCTGGAAATTAATCATAGACTGTACATTCACCTCACACACACACACATTGCTGAGTCTTGTTGTATGTTTACTTGTAACATTGAAGTGTTTTCTATGTCTAGTACTACCGTGCCTTTAGATCCTTGCCTTGTTTCTTTGTTTATCCTGCACCGAACTCTGCCTGTGACCACGACTACACTATTGGATTACCTTCATGATACCGTGATACTAAGCAGTTAATTACCTGCAAATGTAGTCTTTACCAGAATACATTACATAAATGAGACATCTGAAATCAGATTTAAAAGACAATAAAAAAACTTGAAAAGTTACAAGCAGTACCAAAATAGTTACTAGTGACGGTTGAATTAAGCACTAATTTCAAAACATTTACATTTAGTAGTTACATTTAGCAAATGCTTTTGTCCATAGTGACTTTTAAGTCCATAGTGACAATTAAGGAGGCATTCGGCGATTCAACAAGAAGAGGCAATACACACAAGAAGTGCTAATTATACAAAAGGACAGTTAGTGCTTAAAATATTAAGTGCTAGAGTAAGGAGGGGGGAGTGTTTTATTTATTTATTATTATTTTATTTTATTTTTTTTAGAGAGAAGAGTGTTTCTACATGTGGTTTGTCAAGCCCACTCATTTGTGTGAAGCAGACTTCATAAATGCACAATATTTTTTTAGAGATGTGAAGTGATTTTGAAAAAAAATAAAATTATGGTGCAAATGTGTCAAAACTGTCAGTTAAAGTGTCAAAGATATGAAAGAGTGTGTTTTCTACAGTTGGTTTGTCAAACCCACTCACCGGTGTGAGGCACACTCAGAATTGCAACAAAAATTTGTTATTTATTATAATGATATTATTTAACGAATAAGAACTAGTATATATAAAAAAGTACTAGTGCCCAAAAAGCAATGAATATGTAATAGTTGATTTCGTTCAAGTGTCTATTTAGTACAAAGGTCTCAAAGTCGATTCCTCAGGGGCCGCACAGTTTTGCTCCAACCCTAATCAAAACACAGCTGATCCAACTAATCAAGGTATTCAAGATTATAAAGCCGCGTTCACACTGGACTTTTCCCCCTATAGACTCCTATTCTTATGCATGCAAATGCAGCAAAGCATAAACCCAAGCTTGTACAACAAGTTTGGCAGTTCGATGCGTTGGAAAGTTCAAGCTTGGTGAACTGACCTGCAAAATCACATCATGTGACTGCTTAAGACCACTCGAAGATCAAAACATGACCTCTCTGGACAGAAATTTTAAATATAGAGCAATAACTTGATTTTTTTGATGTCTAATCATCTTGTTTAACCCCTTTTCTCTGCAACGTATGACAGAATTTTGCATGCTCAAATTCTAGTGTGACCGTGGCTTTAGAGACTATTAAGCAGGTGTGAGTTGGAGCTAAACTCAGCATAGCTATAGCCCTCCAGAAAATGAGTTTGAGACCATTGATTTAGCAGATAGCATTATCTAATAAAGGTATTACTACATAAATACTAACTACTAGCTTATGGAAATAACCAGCTGCATCAAAATAGGTGCATTGAGGGACTACATTTTTAAAAAGGCTTGCCATGAAAGTTTTCCAACCTGTATAAAGTAAAACACTGCATGGTACAGTACATTATACTGTACATCAACTGAGACCAAACAACAGCTAGAATAGATGAGAATAAATAAAACATTTATTTATTTTTTTTTTTACAAGAATTCTCAGTGTTGAAATGCATCATTATTGGATCAGGCTGATGCAAAAACTTAGCTTTCATTTTTCCAACGCACGGTTGCTCAAGCTCTCTCTCTCTGTGATGGAGGGGTTTAGTATAGTTAAGATGATGTGGGTCTCTCAGCGTGTGTTTAGTACAGTGACCCCCTCCTGTACCGCCTGTCAGCTTAGTGTCTGTTGCAGACTCCAGCTTTCCTCTCACTCTCGCCCGTCTTCACCACCCAGAGCAAATCCCTCTCTCCCTACTGACTCGCTGCTCAAAGCCTCAAACTCACAGATCAGTGTGCTTTAAAACATTTTCGCAGCACATCATAAAAACACAATTTATGCATCCACATTCTCACACGAATGAACTTGCTTGCACAGACTCTGAGCTTACTAGCAAATAAGAGAAATATGCCCTGTGTCTATATTATACATTATGCAGAAAACATTATATTAGTCAAAGTGTCCAAATTCAAAATAATTAATAGTATTTATTCACAATGCATACATAAAATTGATACTGATGGGAAAGGATTTACAAATAGACCTGAAGCTATGCAGCTGGTTTGATTTAATGTACGGACTTTTAAGACTTAAAGAAAACAACTGCATTTAGAAAAATAAATAAACAAATGGGTTAAAAGTGTGCAGAAACAAACACACATTTTGTATAACTGCCAAAAATCATTTCCTAGTATTCTTGATAAGACCCTGTTCATATTTAATCTATAAATTACAATTTATAACCAATTAACTAGTAATTTGCAACCCAGATGAAAACGTTAGCATTTTATGAGGTGTTAATAGTGTATGATTTCAGAAATTGTGATCTGTTAGCATGAAAGTAAGCTGAACCAGTGATGATAAATGTATAAATTCACGTGAATTAGCCTCTAATTTAGCAAACTGTAAAATGGCTATGAATTGCCATGAAACTGTGTGTAAACAGGGGATACAGTGACATATTTCTCTCTTTTTTTGTTTTGAGCTACATTTGAACTTATATACTGTCAAATTATTTACTTGCATGGCAAGTAGCTGTGTAATAAGCAGAATAATGTAACTGTCCAGACAGTTGTTACCCCAAAATAAATCCCTTCAGAGTGATGCAAGAGCTCTCTGCTTCCTGCCATGGTCTGATCAACCTGTCAGTTGAGGTTTTTTTTTTTCCATCAGCTGAATGTATGTTATTCCACAGTGTTTGACTAATACCAATTAAAGCAACACAGCAACATCCAAATAATCACAAAGAACTCATTATGTTTCACAGTGCAAGTAATGTGCAAATAAATATAATCACTGAATATATTTTACTTGAAAATATTAAACCACTCCAATCAGCTCTACACAAAGAAGTCAATAAATAAATTCACAAAGAAATATCTGTAAATTAAGGATAGAGATGACATTTTTTCATGGCATTTTTTTCCAAACATGCAAACTGCCCATTACTAGTCCAGCAATTTGCACATGTAACACACGCACACACGCACACACACACGCACACACACACACACCCACACAACAGTTCTGTCTGGTTCTTGAATCTGATTGGCTGATAGCCGCGCAACATTCTGCAAAATATCAGCACTAGAGACTGTCTTAGCCCTTCACCCTATTACTCCTCCCACAGCGGCAAGCAGAAGACACTCTACAGTTTGACAAATATTGCAGCTGTTGCACAACAATGTACTTTCGAGGCTTTTTAGGCGAGAATGTAGTTGTTTAGATTGCAACTATGCAGTTTATTTATAATGATAGTGCCTATTTTAAATATCTATAATTTCTAAGAGACCGCACATTGGCGGCCATTAGCCTGTCACTGAGCAGAGCAAAGACGGTTGACGTTGTCCATCCACAAGATGGCGACAGAGACTGCATAATAAGCCCTTAGAGGAGGAAAATAGCATAATTTCTAACTACAGTTGATCAAGTCATTATTAAAATGGTAAGTGACTTTCCGAGTCGATCTCTCTCTCTTATGTCGCAGTGCTGTATTTATACCATAGTAATTGTAGTGCGTTGAGTGAGATGGGACTAGCAAATGGAATATATGTACGTTGTGTTGGCCACTCTTTATTAACTTTACTTTTTGGTTGGACATCTGTTTGTTTCTATTGAGTCTCCAGTTTTGTTCCTGCAGACTAGTTAAGTAAACAGAAAGAAAGAAGAAATGCCTGCATGTTGTTTAACGTTTTTCCTTTTCGCAACAAAACAGTAATCTGGGAAATCACAATAGTTGACCCTGAAATGCTAACACAATGCAATCACTACCAATTGCAGCAGAGAAATACTAGAAACATATTCTTAAAATGTGAAGCAAAATCACCTGTTTTGTCATCACTTTAGACATTACCGCTAGAGAAACCATCTAATACTAGCAAAATGACGTTGGTGAATTAGTAACGTTTCTGCTGTTTTGATGTCAGCTGCAGATGTGTATTAACGGCAAAAGAAAATATTTCCTAATACCAAAGGGTTTTTTTATTAGACTCTCTGTGTTTGATTTATTTTTTTTACATCCACAATTATGCTGTTCGAACTGTTGTATAACACATTAATCGCACTCGTAGCAGTGGGTGATATGGCTGTATATCATCACTGGTGTGGCACTAAGGCACTTGGCCTGCGGCCTTGAGCCAAAGCACACCTCCCGGCAGTGCCGATATACAGCCATATTGCACTGCTACTTGCCTAATATTGCTCATATATTTATACATATATATAATACGTACATATACGTTATATATACTGTACATATACGTTATATATACTGTATATATATACTGTACATATATATATATATATATATATATAATAATGTATATAATAAATACGTACATAATTCACACAAACATATTCAAATTCAATATATAGCATTTACTAATATACTATATATGATTATAATATAATATAAAGTCCAATGATACTTAAATCCACAAAAACTACCAAATAAACTCTCATCCATTTGATAAGCTATATGTTCAAGCATTTGAGGACGTTTACAGGTCATGCTGCGGCTGCAACAGTCATCTAACTTCCACGAGCAACAGTAACCATGGCAACTAGCATTCTCAAGGCCTGCAGCGCAGTCAGGCCTGAAATGTATAAAATATCAAAACATTACACTGTAATTCTTTAAACTCTGCATAGAAACACGGTGTACAAGGCAGTGACGCAGGCGCAAAGGATGTCTAATCTCTAACCAACCTAGCACCACGTTTGGCTGGTGAACAGCAGAGGTATTGTTTATCCTCATTCAATAGCGTACCTGCAATACCTCTGAGAGAATATCACACCAATAACATAACAGAATAATGAAACAAGTCACGAGACCACATCTCACAGGAGCAGCCAGAGAAAATTCACTTACTGCTTTCAATGATTAGAAAATAAGCATGTGACAAGCCAAGATGCGTCTCTGTCAATGTGCTGATTATCAAGCTGGAGGAGGAAAAACAGCAGGGTGCTATAGGAAAAAAGCTTGTGCAAATGAACACAGATGCTGAAGTGAGAAAGGGATTTAGGCCTCTCTTTCATTATTAACAGTAAGATTTTCATTTTCATTCTGTCCCCTTGACATACTAGGACATTTACATTGTGCCAGAGAAGAATATGATTTGGGTATAAGCAGATACGCAAAACAATGTTATGGTTTAGATCCTGAACTGAACTGGACAGTAATTGTTGCACAGTGGTGACCAGTATTGGGGGTAACGCGTTGTAAGTAACGCATGTTATGTATTAATGTTACTTTTCCAAGGTAACGAGTAAGTAACGCATAACTTTTAAAAATAAGTAATTTTGAGTTACTTAAAAAAAAATTTTTTCTAAAAAAGTAACGCGAGTTACTTTTTACCTTGCTTAATTGCCTTTTACAAAATATATATCAGAATAAAAATTACCTTAGTCAGGCTGAATCACACACTAAGCGAACAAGCATGCTGGGAGAAAACAGACAGTCGGCTCACACTCATTATCCGGGGCTGTTTTTTCACAGCAGATGAGTCAGTGTACTGTTCTACTAACGGAATCTACTAACTGATATGGGTTTATTTCGAGGTCAGAGGTGGTATCTGGCATATTAGTACTTACTGAAGATGCAAACAGTTTCACAAAACTCAATTAAATGGACTGCTTCGACCGGTTCACTTAGAAGATCCAGTTAAAACTAACGATTTATTCACAATCGCTTGTCATCACTACAGACTGTCAGAAATAGAAACAATGGCAGACCGGAGACTTAAATTTTGCAATGGATTTTTGTTATTTTGAACTCATCAAAGAAAAGAAATGGATTTGTTTTTAAATGTAGATTATGTGCAAGCAAAACTCATAATAACTGCAAGTAACATGACATTGAAAAAAAGAGACACTGCTTGCTGCAGAGCCACTTGGACTCCAATGAGGGGAGCTTTAGCTCCAGCTTCTCCTCCTATATCATTGGCCGATGAACATTCCTGCCTTATCAAACTATTTCATAACTGTAACAAGAGGCAATATAATCATAACTTAATGGTAAAACAACTATCATCACATTATCAATATGTGGGCTCTTTTTGGATTCTCAGGAAGCTGTAGAGATTAAAAATGTAGAACAGGAAATATGTGGGGGACTATTGTTATTGCTTAATCCCTCAAAATGGTCTATAAGCGTACACCCATCCTACCTCTAACTCCAACCCCCCAGTGACAGCACTAGTAGAAGAAGCACAGCAAGGAAGAGCTAAAGCTCAAGCTCCCCCTGCTGGAGCTCAAGTCTGCCCATGTGGCTCTGCAGCGAGTACCACTTGAAAAAAAAAAAACAAAGCTGGAAGCGAAGCATTACACCTGCCCCCCACCCTTAAGCTATGATTGACATCAGTTCACGTTCTCCAGGTAAAACTAGTTAATTGACTAAACTAAGAAAAATGGTTATTGCTTTTATTGTTGTTGAGATGGCAGCCACTGTCTAACATTAGAAGTGACTACGTTTTGTAATATAGTAAGATTTTTTTCTCTTTTGGAAAACGATTTTATGCATTGTTAAGGCCATGTGAACAAGAGTATTCAATGTATAAAAGCTCAAAGATTTATTTTGATTTGGGAATTTTTGATCGTCTTACTCTTCATTTTGTTATTGAACTATTTTAAGGTTTAAAATCTGTTTTTGCCTTAATAGAAATTATTTCATGTTGGTACTCTAGGCTTTTTTGCAGTCTTTATCTCAATGGATGGTTTAATTTTACTTAGCTAATACACAAAATGTACAAAAGAAGCAACACATTACTTTACATGCTTTCATTAATCTGTATATACAGCATGTATAGCTCTGGGGCTCAGAAAGTTCTCAAAATATAATTTGATCCTACATTTTTTTAAGGAAAATTAAGGTGTTGGTTATATAGGTGGCTGCTAAATGCAGAGCTTCTCTATAAAAAAGGTGAAAAAACACCTGCAAGTTCTTAAAGAGATCAAACCTAAGCCAGGTTAGGAAAAGTAACACAAAGTAACTCAAAAGTAATAGAACACATTACTTTCCATAAAAAGTAACTAAGTAACACAATTAGTTACTTTTCTGGGGGGAGTAACTCAGTGTAATGCACTACTTTCAAAAGTAACTTTCCCCAACACTGGTGGTGACAATGTAAAAAAAAACGGTTCAAGTCCCACTTAGAAGCTAAAGACTGCTGAGAGAGCTTATTTAATCAAATGATCCACCATGAAATATGCAGGAAATCATAATTCAAAACACTTTTGTAATTTGTAATCCATCTTCTCAGAGAAGGAGAAGAGAGAGAACTGAGAAAAACTTTTTTTTAATGTCAAACCATTTTAAGGGAAGTTTATGGATCATAACATCTAAGCAAACAATAATATCTGGACTATAATCTATAATTCATTAGCACAGTGTGTAAAAACACATTTCTTCAGGAGGTTTCATTGTACTTTACAAACATTAGTCACATTGACACAAATCAAAGCCAATGTTTCTGTATACACATACAGTATTTCAAGAATGTTTTTATGAGTAGGTAAATCTTGCTTGTAATCCAGCACATTTGCTGCAGATTTGTCATGATGTAAATCTCCAGTCCCATTCCAGGCCAATTTGAGCATATTGAACCATTGTGTCAACCGACTTGATGTGATTCTGCTATCTTAGCCATCACAAAATGGTACAATGTGTTTAAATAAAGATAATATGGCCAGAAACAATAACATGTTACACTTTGGAGATTAACAGTTACTAAGGGGGGCACCAGAAAAATAATGTAATGAAATGAAATGTAATGAAAATAGAATAAATTAATTAAAATTTTAATAAAATAATGAAAAATAGAATGAATGATTGAATGAACGAAAAATGGAATGAATAAATGAAAATTGGATGGATGAATGAAAAATGGAATGAATGAATGAAAGAATAAATTAATGCATAAATGAATGAATGAATTTACTAAAGCCAATTTCCATAACACAGAATATCCCACAGCAATTCATTTGATTAATTCTCAGAACCAGGACTTGAAGTCTATATGAACTGAAGCTGTAGATGTCCAGTTTGTCCTCTGTGTGAGTTCAGATGGAGGGGAATCTGCCAACACTAGCAGACCCGAACTCCTGCACACCTGCAGCTAATGGCAGGTCTATTCATGTGCCAGAACACATACTGAGCCAGTGACGGCGAAACAGAGAAAATATCAAAAAATACGAAACAATGTCAAGCAAAGGTTAAATATTTTAAGAGCACAAACCCAACCGCATCATTAAAGAAGCAAAACATATATATTATACATAATTAACCATCATAATGTCATTTATCTTTAAGTTTGTTACATGAAGCACCACTGATACATTTGTAAAGAATATCTATGAGGACTAGGGATGCTAAAAACACTATATTATAAGCGTCCCTTATTTCCACTAGCATCCTAAAGTCCACTGAAAATGAATTTATAACATTTCACTAAAATGAAATTGCTTTTCATTTTGGCTTCAAATCATGGCAATTGATCTATATTGTTTCACTTTTCTAATTAATTTAGAGTTGAACCCTATTCAGCGTGGGTCTCTTATGCTGATAATTCATCATTTCACTGTCCAATTCTCAATATAGTTTTAAAACAATTAGCAAAACTTCAACTTGATGATCATATTCAGCTACATTTCAATAGAACTGCATGCAAACAATAGACCAACCTCTATTCAGTATGGAAATTAAATATTTCAATTCAAGGAGAAATTAACGTGGGGGTTAAGCCATAATTAAACCCTTCTCCATGAAGAATCCAAGCAAACCCTTGAGATTTCATCTAACCTTTTGTGAGACAATAAACTCATTCATTTCCACAATAACTTGGATATTCTTGCTGCATGAAGACGCTAATTAAAAAGGTTTATTCACAGTTTTCTCACCCT
The DNA here is from genome assembly GCF_903798145.1 of Danio aesculapii. Lineage (NCBI taxonomy): Eukaryota > Metazoa > Chordata > Actinopteri > Cypriniformes > Danionidae > Danio > Danio aesculapii. The sequence continues at coordinate 36,540,266 of NC_079448.1, forward strand.
CAAGTGGTTTCAAACAAGCAAGGTTCTTTTTTCAGTTGAACACAAGAAGATACTTTGATGAATGTTATAAACCGGTAGACATTTGCTGCCACAGTGGGGAAAAAATATTATGGAAGTTAATGGTTTCCAACATTTTACAAAATATCTTTGCTTCTGTTCATCAGAAAAAAAACAAACTCAAATAGGCTTAGAGCAAGAGGAGGTGAATAAATAATAACAACTTTCATTTAGGTGTCACAGTGGCGCAGTGGGAAGCACAATCACCTCAGCAAGAAGATCGCTGGTTCGAGCTCTGGCTGGGTCAGTTGGCATTTCTGTGTGGAGTTTGCATGTTCTCCCTGTGTTGCAGTGGGTTTCCTCCAGGTGCTCCGGTTTCCCTCACAGTCCAAAGACATGCGGCACGGGTGAATTGAATAAGCTAAGTTGGCTGTAGTGTATGTCTGTGAATGCAAGAGTGTATGGGTGTTTCCCAGTGTTGGGTTACAGTTGGAAGAGCATCCGCTGCATAAAACATATGCTGGATAAGTTGGTGGTATTAATGAGTGGCAACCACTCATTAATAAAGGGACTAAGCCGAAATGAAAATGAAGGAATGAACTTTACTCATGAATGAACCCTTTAATACCGCCTTTTTCATGCCATTCAAGATACTGTAATAAAAATCTGAGACTTGACTACATAATGCACTGAAATGGTTTTACATTCTCATCATTAAAACCAAATATTTAACTTCCTCAAAGTTTCCAGAGCATAAAATGGTGTTTTTTTTAATGATACAGACACAAAACTTAACGTAACACAAGCATCTCTTTACAAGCCCTTGAAAATATGATAATTTTAAATCACACCCCAATCTAGTTAAAACCACTCTCATTCTTTAAACAAACCCCAATCACATGGTCTAGCATTAATTACAACATATTTAGATTATTCTGGAAAAATAGGAAAGAAAAAAAAAGATGATTGCCTGATAATGGCTATGCTAATGGTTATTGTTTCCAGTGTGTATTCATGTTTAATTGTAAGGTGTGCCTATGCAGCATGCAGACCCCTCAGGAGCTGTGGTTTCCGGTCACATTATCAATCAGCTAAATGAGACTGTCCCATTAAATAGCTTTAATTACCTAATTGCTGAGGCAGGACAGAAGCATGGAATCAATTAAAAAGGATCATGTAAAAAATACTTGTGTTCAAGTGCATTATTTCAAAAGTGGCACTTCTAAAGATGACTGACGGGAGTGCTTAGAAAACCATGATGGGCTCTGCAAAGGAAGAGATAGTAATTTAAAAATGTAAGCTTTGTGGTATGATTGCTTGTAGGCCACTGTATACTAGAATATCACAGTCTACAAAATAAAAATACCCAACCCTGTGTCCACCAAAGTATTTTTCTCCTTTAGGGCTGCATTTGTTGTGAATGGGAAGGCTATATGCAGCAGTGAGAATCTATTGAACAGCTACCATTACTTTGGAAATATTAAAGGTTACAGGTTAAACATTACCCTACTTAACATTTAATTTGTAGTGTAACTATTTCAATTAAATCATTAAATGTAACTGATTACATATGAAAATACACATTTAAAAGTTTCTAATGAGTGTTTTTCAAGTGTTAATCACTTCCGGAATTTTTTTTAAATCCATGCAAGGCTGACCTTACACTACACACTGATTACTGTCAGATTTTCAATATCCTTATCACTGGAAATAGGAATATGATAATTAAAGCACAGCCACCACAAAATCAGATTTCAGCACCTCTTTTTTACTTTGTGATCATTGGGAGATTAAATATAGATTTAAATATTATTTTAAAGATCATCCACATCCCCTTCACTCTGCTTATAAAGACATTTATCCCAATTGCAGGTGTTGTATTAAATCGTTTCACTGTTTAACATGAATGGTGCGGTGGTTAAGACTAATTTGCAGTAATATGTATGAGGCTTATTTTGTTTTTAAGTTTTTAATTCATATTGTTGTCTTGATGAGTGTTGCTTTTATGTGACTGTTGTATGGTTGTATGCGTGTTACCAGTGTTAAAGACAATTTCCTTTCTGTGCCAAGCAGAACAGACAATAAAGTTTAAACTAAACAAAATATTATAAGAACAAGATAAGTGCACCTGTTTTTGAAATCACATCATTACTAAACTAGTTTTCATATACTTTTTATAATTCTATACTTTTTTTTTTAATAATTAACATTTCCAATAGTAAAGAAATGTAATATGTTTTCAATATATTTTGTCATTTAATTACATAATGTTATTCATTTTTACTCGAGTGCTGGAAATGAAAGCTTGAACTTATAAGGTACATTTTAATTTGAACGGTTTATGTTATGATTCTTTAAGTAAATATCACATTTTACATTTTACACATATCACAATTACGTGAAGCCCAATTATCTTCCCGATACATGTGTTCCCATTATGCACCAGGGCATTTTGTAATTTTCCAGTGTCCAGTATTTGTTGTAACTGTTGTGACTTATGACGTATGACAGTAAGAATGATAAATTAAATGTTTCATTTACTGTTTTATAGGCCTAGTCATAATGTCAAATTATTATCTTGACATTTATATATGCTGTTCCGCTGTAAGAACAGGCTTAGCGCTACTGAGTTTCCAGTCATCATTATTTGCATGCTAAGAATAAAAGAAAGAACAGTAACTTGCTGATTATGACATTTAGTGTTCTAATTTATACTCAATGGGCTATATGCACAGCTAGTGCTTTTAAGCCAATGATAAACTTCCAGTGAGAGCTTTATGTGATTATTTTCAATTTCATTAGGTTTTTTTTACAGCATCGATGTTGTAATGTACATGAAATGGAATCAGCTGAATAGACTTAAGCATCCATTTCCATATTTTAAAGACATGGCGTGGAAAAATATAAATTAATGCAGTGCTTCTTGTTTGGTCTGATATCCACTTTATATCGCATCTCAGCTAGGCAGTGAAGATTGCTGATTTTTAAAGAAATCAGATTTTAAACGCAGCGATTTTGTATGGGATGACAATTCACAAGAAGCCATGGGGCTGGCTGACTGAAATTAAAAGTCTGTATACATAATACCCAGTAACATCCCTAACATTTGAACATTGTTGTTATTGTCCTGTGATGTATTGTATTGAGGTCTCAATGTCCATTGGATTCCACATTATCCAGAATTACATTGTAGTCTTACAGAGCAGGTAACAAAAATAATATAATATCTACTTGCACTGTAAACTTTAACATTTTTAAAGGTCACATAAAATTAAAACAAATTTTTTAGATGCAAGTATTAGTATTGTTAGTTTTTAGGATAATCTATAAGCTAGTGCACTCTAAAACAGTAACAAAAATTCACGTTTAGAAGATGTAAAACTGATATAAACATGTAAAGCTTGCAGTTTGTCACTTCCACCTAAATGGATCAATGGTTTTATTCACATCACCTCATACATAGTTTTTCATCAAATTGTGACCAATCAAAGGCTCTTTAGTATCTCACATGCCCCGCCCTCTTCAAGATGCACTTGAGCTCAAGCACTCTCACTTGAAGAGCTATTATAAAAACAATGTATTGGCTGTTTTTGAAAAGGGGAGGGGCTACATTATGTCACACCCTCACTTTATTTTGAAAATGTACTTGAAACACAGGCTGTTTCTCAATATGCGTTATGCGTCCTCGTGTTCAATATAACGTCATCATCAACTGTCAAAGTTCAGTTCCAATACTCAGGACTATAAGAACGGAGGACAGGTGAAAGTTCCCGGATGTGTTCTTGATATCAGGAATGCAGACTTGAGCACCGAACTCCCTCTAGAAGTCCCAGAAGTCTTTGGACCTAAAGGCAGCATTTTTATATAGATTTATTATTAAAGTTCAGAGACATAACTTATTTACCTCAGGAGTTTCCCTAAATAAAACGGTGAATATAAACATCACATGATCATTTTAATAAATGAATAAACACATAAGAGTGGTATTTACTGAAATTCATATTAAAATCTGTTTTATTTAATATGTGCAACGTATATTGTCAAGTCTTTTGCATAGAATATATTTGAAAGGGGAAAAACACTGAATCGTTGTATGAATGCTGTAATGTTTAAATAATTTTTCATTAAAAACGCGTGAAGGTCATGTGACCATCAGGAAGAACGCAGCATCTCATTTCTCAGAGGACGCGTTCTCTGTCCTCATGGTCTCCCGAGTTCGTTCTTCCGAAGTGACCTGGCAAGACCGATCTTCACAAGAACGCAAGTCCGTTCTCTATGTTCTTGGAATTGAGAAACAGCCACAGTATTGCAAAGTTAAACAACTAAGCAGAAATGACTTCCTTTTTTAGAATTATGTCAAAGGAGACATCCAAAACAAATTAAAACATTTAAAATAGCATGGGGGTTGCCGCCAGCTGTCAAATGAATATTTTCTGAGCAATAAAACATGACAAGTTTTCAATATTTTTCATGCTGACTTCTCGTTTCAATCAGAAATGTGCTGAGTATAGTTTAAAAACAAACCACACTCTTCAAGGCATTTCACAGAGACATGTAATGTGATATTCTCTATTTTAAATGCCAGGAAGATGTTGAATAAAAATGACCCCACCGGACTTTCATATAATTAGAGAAGAAAAAAAAAAAAAAGCACGACCTTGTCTGCGAGGAGGCTGCTAATTGCTTTTTGTGGTCACTTCCGAGCACTTCCCTTCAGTCGAACCCTGTTCTCCTGCAGCGACCACTGCTACATAATGACCTCACTGTGTGATTAAAACTGTCCTCAACAATTAATGCTTATGATCTCCTTGACAACTCTGGGCGAGTCGGGGTGAGGCAAACAGGGTGAAAACGAGCTGCTGAAATGGACAATGATGAGTCTCCAGCGCCCCACGGTTCAGAATCAGGGGTTAATAAGGCAGTGTAGTAATAATAGCTCAGAATGCTGACCTCCTCACTTCAGATTGAATATGCATCTGAGACGGGGTGTCTGGGTGGAATTGAGCATGTTTCCGCCGCATTATAGAAGCTTTGAGACATGATTTCAACAGAATAATGACATCAATAGCATTCCTTTTAGCAGGTTTTCACACTGCACAGATTAGAGCTAATCTGGACCTCCAGGCATGAGCGGAAACACACACTCGCGCTATAAAAGTGACTGCAGCAAGACAGATATGCACGCATCTCGCTTCCTATAGTTTATTATTACTAGCCGACCCTGATGGGGAAATGTTATGCTTTTACACAGGGGATTATGGATAGAACTCCACTAGCTACTTAAGGCAAGGGAAAATACGAACTTCATTCCAGAGCATTTATTAGCATGCAGAGAATGCATTTTGAAAAGCTCACCTGGCTATTCCTGCACTGGGTGGTTAGGATGGAACAGGGGGAGGGAAAGAAAAAAAATGAAAAATCAGTGAACAATACAAGGCTCTGAATATTTCATGGACATGGTGTGGATACCCTCATGAATTTTTCAGCTCACAGACGGATCGGAAAGGTGGGAAGGGAATGCTGTAGATACGGAGTCACAGAGCAAATTCGAACTGCCGTCCGTTTCACTTACTCTTGTGCTAGTGTGTTATGGGAACGTTGTCGTGAATGGTTTGAGGAGCAATGTCAATTTCGTGTTTTAGAGGTGAGGGAGATGTTGTGGTTGATGAATGGTGTAGCCTGCATTCTCAATAAACTTAAAAACCAGACACATTTGCATTTATGCAATAGCTAAGTAAGAAATACAAGTTGACAGGCCACTGAATTATTAGAAAATAATGCACACCTGAGGTGGTTACACAGTAATGACTTGAAACAGGTGACAATAACAATTTATTTTGATATGATTCGATTTTTTTAAGCTGCGAAATAACTGAAATGCTGTTCAGCTTTAAGAACCAAATTCCTTTGACGCTTAGCGCTACTGAGTGCGCGGTTTGTTTCATTTTAGTCCAAGTTTCCAGCCTTCACTATTTACATACAAAGAAAAAGACATAAACAGTAACTTGTTGATTATGACATTTAGTGTTCTTATTTATACTAATATACGTCATAATAGTTGAACATTGGTTGTTATTGTCACTGTGATGTAAAGTATTGAGGTCTCAATGTTCATTTGGATTCCACATTTTCCAGATTTACATTATAGTCTTACAGAGTATGTAACAAGAAATAATAAGAAATCTACTGCATTGTTAATTTAAAATTTTTAAAGGTCCCGTGAAATGAAAGTTTATAGATGTAAGTATCAGTATTGTTAGTTTTTAGGATATCTATAAGCTAGTGTGCTCCAAAAGAGTGACAAAATTCACATTTAGAATATATAAAACTTAAATAAACAAGTAAAGCTTGTAGTTTGTCAGTTCCACCTAAATGGATAAACGGTTTTATTCATGTCATCTCATACATAGTTTTTCTTCAAATGTGACCAATCAAATGCTCTTTAGTATCTGACATGTCCCGCACCATTTAAGATGCTTCATATTTGATACACTTGAGCTCAATCACTCTTACTAGCTATGTTTCCATCCAAAAATGTGAATTAACTTTGTGCATATATAAAATAGAGTAGATGCCAATGCTTTTATTTTATTTTTTACTCGCATTTGAGGTCACATTTTAGGCCCTGTTTTCACACTTCAAACTATAAACATTTGCACTGCACATATTTCACAAATGTTCAAAAAATGTATTGTTTGATACATTTTCTATTATAATTTAAGTTTCAAATGCAAAATTAGCATTTCCCCAACTCACTTTTTAGAACCAAATTGAATTTTTGAATCATTCCAGTCTGGTTTTAGGAAACATATCAGCACAGAAATGGCCCCTTTAAGAGTGACAAATGATCGTTTATTATCTGTTGACTCTGGTCAGTCTGTAATATTGCTGCTATTGGATCTGAGCGCATCTTTTGATACAGTTGACTGTGATATACAGTTGGCCTAAAAAGTGCTGTACTTGAGTGGTTCAAATCTTATTTGCCAAAAAGATCTTTTTCAGTAGTATTGATGGATGTATATCGTCGAAGTGCACATAAACTGTGGGGTTCCCCAGGGATCTATTCTTGCCCCTATTCTGCTGTGTTTGTATACGTTTCCCTTGGGCTCAGTATTTAGGATGTATGGTCTATCTAATCACTTTTACACTGATGACACACAAATCTATGTGGCCTCTTAAGCAAAATGAGAGTATCAGGCTTTGTATACTGTCTGCCTGTTTGTCAGAGGTTAAGGTTTGGATGTCAAATAATTTTTTTAAAACTAAATTAGCTGCCCCTGGAAAGCTGAATCAATTGTTGGACAATTTATCTGACTACATTAAACCATCTGTAAGAAATCTAGGTTTTATCCTGGATTCTGCCCTTCTATTTGACAAACAGGTGAATGCAGTAGTTAATCTTGTTTTTTTTTTCAGGTGAGATTATTAGCCAAAGTGATAGGCTTTTTAACTTGTGCAGGATTCGAGAGATGAATGCATGCATGTTTATCATCATGCTTGGACTACTGTAACTCAATTTATTTGGCTATTTGGCCAATCATACAGTTGAAGTCAGAACTATTAGCCCCTGTTTGAATTTTGTTTTCTTTAAATATTTTCCAAATGGTGTTTAACAGAGCAAGGACATTTTCACAGTATGTCTGATAATATTTTTTTTATTTTGGAGAAAGTCTTATTTGTTTATTTCAGCTAGAATAAAGCAGTTTTTAAGTCAAAAGTCAAAATGATTAGCCCTTTTAAGCTATATTTTTTTCAGTAGTCTACAGAACAAACCATTGTTATCCAATACTTGCCTAATTCCCCCCAACCTGCATAGTTAAACCTAATTAACCTAGTTAGCCTTTAAATGTCACTTTAAGCTGTATAGAAGTGTCTTGAAAAATATCTAGTAAAATATTATTTACTGTCAAACATGCCAAAATCAAAGAAATCAGTTATTAGAAATGAGTATTTAAAACTATTATGTTAGAAATGTGCTGGAAAAAAAAAAAAAAAAACTTCTCTCCGTAAACAGAAATTGGGAAAAAAGTAACAGGGGGGCTTATAATGTAGGGGGGCTACATTTTTTTACTTTAACTGTAGTTTTTAAGGTCTTAAATGGCCAGGCTTTAACTTATCTCTCTAACTTATTACTGGTAAAATATCTGACAGATGTTTAAGGTCATCAAACAGAAAATGCTAGTAGTTCCCTCGTCCAAATTGAAGAAAAAGGGACATTGAGCTTTCTCTGTAGTAGGTCCTAAAATGTGGAACAGGCTACCTATGTCCATTAGAACAATTTCCAATGAATCTTTGTTCAAAGGGAAACTTAAACTACACCCTCAGAAAGAGCTTTTAAATGAGGTGAAAATTCATTCCATGTACCTATCTGTTGTCTTGTTATTTATCGTTGATGCTGTGTGGTATGTTGAATGTATCTATGTTGTTTTATCTGTTGCTGTCCGTTTTTGATCATTTGCTTTTAGGTTTGTACAGCACAAAAGTCAACAACTGTTGTTTTATTGCGCTTTATAAATAAACTAAACATTCTACATCAGTGTTTCCATCCCTGTTCCTGAAGGCACACCAACAGGACACATTTTCAACCTGTTCTACACATTTAATGTTTATTTAGTATTTTACATTCCTATTTTTTCTTGCTCATATTGTACATATTCATACTTGCCTTACTTTAAAATTATTTCTCATTACTCTATTATTCATTCTTGTATTTCTGTTGACCAGTTGACCAAGAATAATTCCTGAGACATGTACAGTACTACAGCATACAAGGAGAAACTTAATATGATTTTACTGAAATTATCCAGAGCGTGAGCTGATTACTAATATTTAATGCTTATAATGTGGAATCTACAAAAGGGTTTGGTAAAGACAGTGTAATCGATGGTGTGAGAGCTGTGTAAATGTCATTTCCCTTTTTAGCATCTGCCAACTTCCTGCAGAAACCGCACTCTGAGAAAGGCAGAACTATACATACAGCAAAACAAACTTGAAATAATGAATGAAACAACCTTTCCTGTAGGGCATGTAAGTGTCTAATATGTCAGAGAGAATGTGAGTGAAAGAGAAAGAGAGAGAAATAAAAGCACTATATCACTATATCTTGCTTTGCCTATTGAGAGACTCAGAAAACCAAAGGGCACGGTGTACTTTTCACACCTAGATAAAACGCATAACTTGCACAGCTCAACAAAAATAGCTCCTGCTTCATTATGAAACTGTATCACAGAGAACTCCTTATAGCACCTTTGTTTGTGGCATGTCTTTCACATTATCAGGGGTATACACAAAATATGGAGCAAACGCATCTCCTCTATCACCAAATACTAACGGATTGTTGCTGCGTTGAGCTGAAATATGCCACTTTGCTGGTATAAACAAAGAAAAATGTACATTTATGAAATAATGTAAAGCACAGTTACCCCCAAAATGTTTTTGGACAACCTAATTTTGACATTAAGTTTTCACAGAGCTCACTTATTTTGAGTTTTCAAATGCATTTTTTCAATATCCACTTTTTTTTTTACAGATTTTTTTTGCTTAAAAATGTTCCCTCCTTATTTGCTTTGCTAAAATTTGTGGTTCTCGGTCTTAAAGCATGCTTGCATGATTTGTGTGTGTAATTAATGCATGATTGTTTTGATGACCGAAGTATAATTCACCAAAAACATTTGTACTAAAATTATTCAAAATCTACAAAAAGGAATAGCTAAAACCATACATATTGTCTGCAAGATGACCTACACTTGGTGGTCTTATTTTGATTATATATAATAATTTATACATAGTTACAATTAAATTGAATGTATTTCTAATAAAATATATACATTTTCAATGATAATTTGTATTTAAAGAGCAGCATATATTGGCAAGAGAGGTGAAAGTCATAGGGTGCTTCTACACCTGTAGATCGATTGTTTTCTTCGAAACAGGGATTAAAATTGTTGCAATGTTTATTTTTGTTGTTGGTGCGGTTCGCTTTCACACGGCAAAGTTTCTAAACAGATTTATTATTTATCTTGGTCCCTTATTTATTTATTTATTGGAACTGCCAACAATTTTATAACCGCCACTTATCATTATAAGAATAATCATTGTAAGGATTAATATTTTGCAACAAAGCAAATATGTTTTTTGTCTATTCAAACCTATCCAAATACTTTGGTGTGTCCAATCTGGATTGAATTCTGGTCTAGCAGAGCTCTTGCTGAATCACCACCTCTTCATGATGTTGACAGGTATTAATAAATTTCTTCCGGTGAGAAGCCTCAGTAATCCACCAGCAAAATGCCCGCTGTCATGGATAAGATCTTAGATAATACTTTCGGGAAGCCTGTTTGGCATCTATCTTTTAACACTAGAGGGATTTTCACAGTTCAGTGCCTGAGTCCTTTTATCGCTTTTATTTCTTTATGGCTTTCAGACGCATGATTGAACGGAGAGTGATTATTAGGGGATTTTTGCACTGTGCCAGTAAGGCTGTTAAATTGACCTCTCTCTCTCACTCATTGACAGGTTGAGTGTTACAGCAGGTAATGAGGCTCATTTGTAATCAATGGGGAGACTTTGACTAAAAGGAAAATAGTACAAAATCTAAATTAAATCTTTAGGGTTTGCTTTAAGAGAGGCACTTTCCATATTAACATCAATCCAGGAAAAAATAGAGACGAGAATTTGGGTTCTATGAAGCAGAACTGTATTTTTAATTAAAAGGCAAAAGAGAGAGGAAGACAAAATTGGAGAAAAATGAGGACGTACTCAACCTACACAATGCACCATGACTAAGACATGAGGGACTCAAGCAATCAATCAATCAATCAATCAATCAAAATTGATGTTTGCTAAATTTGCCATTGTTGTGAAGTGTCAACTGAACTGCTTTAAAATGGTTGCTAAAGCTGGTGAGTCAAAAATCGACATGCAGCATTGATGTGGTTTTAAAAGCCTTGTACTGCTGGGCGGAAGAAGAAAAAATGGATCGTCTTATTGTATATTACCATTTAGCTTAAATGTCATGGAAAAGGAAATACACAATCTGAGTATCAAAATAAAACTGCCTAAATTTGTCATGTGCTAAATAAGCTAAAAGATGCATATGATGAGCAAGTTTCACAAATTAAAATGTAATCCTATACTATAAAGCTTTTTTTAAGTCTCTTTTCTTTTTCAAAGCTTGCTGATCTTTGCAGTGATTCAGAGTTTCATTTAAATAAGAAAGCTCTGCATTTCTTTGAACTTTTCGCAAAAACCTCTCATGAAAAATAGAGTGGTAGATGGCATGGCATTACTGGGTAAAGTGGGGTGATAAAGTGCTCAAAGGATGAGGTAATGGAACACAAAGTGAACTGTGAGATGGAGATCTCATAACATCATGAAAATATAACCCGTGTCCTATGACTCAGCTCTTTGTAGAAGCTATAGGAAAGCAAAAAAAATGGCATTTTTCAGATAAGAGATGAGATCAAACATTCATGCACATATAGGCACATGTATGCTTAGAGAGAATTTATTAGAACACCATTTCCAACACAGCACTTCTGATGGATTTGGGTTATTCATTTACATGAAGGCAAGTTGAGGGCCTGAAATTGCAAACTTTCCAAAATTGGTATGTATCGTAAGTTATCATCAACTCGTATTTTCTTGATTAAACTACAAAAAGCACAATTTTTTTGAAAATATCATGTATCACAGTTGATTTAGCCATCTACTGGGCAAGCATGCATAATTCACTTGCTATCGTATGAATGCATCTTTCCAAAAACTCAGAGGGAAACTTTGCAGTTTTAAGTTTATGTGAAAATTCTAAACATTACCAACCAGAATTCTCTGTAAGCGGCTCTTAAACTACACACAATTTTACATCAGTACAAATTCTTAAAATTGTTCTTATCTTAACAATAACTTATTTAAATGTTGGGTTTGACAGTAAAAGGCTAGCATGCTCAACAAAAACTTAAATTTTGTTTAGAGTAATTGTGTAATTTTGTTCAATTGTGCGTCTCAATTGAAATCCAAACATTCCATCAAACTGTTAAAGCACCACTTTGTTCATTCATTCATTTCTTCATTCATCCATCCATCCATCCAATTATTCATTCATCCAATCATTTTCCTTTGGAAATCCAATCTCCTTCCATTTATCAACCACACCCACTCATACACTATGGCGAATTTAGCATATCCAATTCACCTATTGTGTATGTCTTTGGACTTTGCGGGAAACCGAAGCACACGGAGGAAACCCATGTGAACACGGGGAGAACATACAAACTCCACAGAAAAATGCCAACTGACCAAGCCAGGACTCGAACCAGCGACTTTCTTGCTTTGAGGTGACCGTGCTAACAACTGAGCCACTGTGCCGCCATCACTATCTTTGTCTTAACATATTGGTTGTCTGTAGGCATATTTTCAGTCATCCTGAATTTCTGTTGCAAAGCAATGCCATGATTCGACACTAGCTAAACACCCTCTGGCTCAGCCTACCTGCTACAAGAGCCACACCTCTAACTCTCACTATTAGTAAAGTGACTGACAGATTTGATCTGACCACTCTGTGACTGGGGGGCACCATGTTTTACCTCAACAGCAATAATGTGTGTACAATAATTCTCAAATCCATTTATGTCCCTTTGCTAGAATATTTGTAGGCTTCTGCACTGAAATAATGGAGATTACCTGATTAGAGCTTTGACTTTATTGGACCACTGGAGCAGGATGAGCTTCTGGCATCTCTCTGATATACTGAACCTGGTCACTAAAAGAGGTAGAACTCTTATCAGGCCGTCCCACCCTTAGCAAGAGCAATGGACCAGTATAAAGGGTTTTGCTTAAGGCACTGAAGTGACCGCTGAATGCATACTTCCACCATCAGGCATTTCGCTCTATCAAACAAGTAAATGTGTGCATATGTGTTTGAAGTGGAGAGGCAGCATGCAGGTGGGCGTCCTTGAGTGGGCTTCATGCATCTGCGTATGCATGAGTGTGTATGTGGGATTCATTATATGACAAGCGAAGGGGCCTGTTTAAGTTTAGTTCTCCTTTGATTTATTGTCTATTATAATATAATATAATATAATACAATATAATATAATAATATATAATATAATATAATATAATATAATATAATATAATATAATATAATATAATATAATATAATATAATATAATATAATATAATATATATTTCCCAGTGATGGCTAGAAGGACATCTGCTGCGTAAAACAAATGCTGGATAAGTTGGTGGTTCATTCCGCTGTGGCGACCCCAGATTAATAAAGGGACTAAGCCGAAAAGAAAATAAATGAATGAATAATATAATATTCAAAATTTTCATCAAGTCTAAGTCCAATGAAAATAATTAGTGTATGTTTTATGACCATTAAGATGCATGTCCAACGAAGTGCTGGCTGTTAAAATGCTGGCTGCATAACCAGGCGCTGAGCATGCATTTTACATTCAGTGTTTAGCGCTCAACGTTTTTATAGTTGAAGAAAGGGTCGCAGCTGATTGTACTTCGAATGTCGCTCACTTTTCTGCAGCACAATTTTTTTTTGTTTTTTTTTTTAAAGCTTCAATGGACAAGCACCCTTAACTGAAATGATGCTTATGAGGCCTATAAGCATGTAATTGCATACAAGCAAGTTAAATTATTAAAAGTACCAGTTCTTGAAGTAAATTTATATGTCTAAAAAAATTTTGGGAAACCCTCTAGATTGTATAAAAATGTAATAATATTAACATCCCGCTAAAACACATTCATGGTGAGCAACTGATCTCTCAGTCACCATAGAATTACAATTAGATTGCATCAAAAAGAAATACGGTTGTCGTCATATCTGTTTCTCCAGGCTCAGCTTGTGCATAATCAGCTCCACCAGGAGCCTGAGAACAGTTTAATTTCACATTCATTTCCCTGATCAGATGTTGAGGAGCAGGTGAAATTAACATCTCCTTCATCATCTAATAAAACTGATAAGGGTTACTGCTTTGCTCAGCAACATCATAATTTAAGTTTTCAGCAAGTAAGAATGAGCAAAATTGATTTAAATCTAATCAAATTATTTTCAGGTGTTTATTGATTAATAACAGACCATGTGCCTTCTGTGGTTCAATCAGAATATTATCAAGCTATGAGAATATTTTTGTGTGTATAGAGAATGGGGCAGATTTCATCTACTGTACTAAAAAAATTTATTCAGAAGACAAATAAAGATCTGACATGAGGCCCAGTAATTATTAACAATTAAAACTTGGGGAAAAACAAACACTTTAAACTGAATAAACTTTAAGACAACCATCACTATGGTTTTACCAGGATACTTTACGAGAACGAAGTATATATGCCATGCAATGCTATTCAGCATTTAAATGGCCTTTGTTATTGTATAGAATACTAGAAAATGCTATGAATTCTTCTTCATTCTGTGATATTAAACTACGTCTGGCCACAAAAGAAGTTATTTCAAAAACTCCAACTGATGTTAAGTGATTTTTGTGCGAGCAAAAGTATATCAGTAAATCTCATTTGTAAACAGGCTCTTACGCACACACGCACACACACACACACACACCACACACCTAATACATTCATTTGAAGGCACAAAGCAATTTTGTCGCACTTACAGCCCTGAACAAAGCAGTTCAGATTTGAAGAGGTAGATTGTAGGTTGTTACTGAAGGAAGAATAATTTTATTAAGGAGAGAGATGTTGTTTTGTTTTCGTTTTTTTTTTTAAATCGCAAACAACTGATAGACATCTATTGGATGTTTGCATGTACACCTGCAGAAACATCTTCAATCCTATCAGATGTCGAAGAGACATTTAGAGGCCACACTGCGCAGACAAATGCCAACAAACAAATCTGTTGGAGTTTATTGGATCATTATGTTACCTCTGTCGGCACCTGTTTCCGTTGGTCAGAGTTTGTTTTCACCTGCCTAAACATGTTTAATTTCTGCGTGTTGTATCGTGAAACTTATGAGCAGTGTGATATGATTTAACCAAACAGCAACAATCTCGGACCTAATGTGACCAGTTAGGCTTCAGTAAATGGCTTTTTAGCCCTGAGAAGTACCATTTAATTGATAGTTTAATTACTGTGCATGCCAATTGTTGGAGCAGTTTGTTGATGGTCTTCAAGTTTAATCAGTTTAAAGTGTTAGCTTTCCCCAAAATTTTAATTGTTGTTAATTACTCAGCTTCATGCCATTCCAAACCCCTGAGATATTCTGAATACATTTTAGGTGATATCCCCTATAGACACAAAAGTATTCTCTTAGCTTAATAATATCCTGATTGAAGACAGGATCGAGGATGTTTTTTGGTACTTTTCTGGACTCTGAAGGAGTTGGGAACCTTGCTCTCTATGTAGGATGAGGGACCTAAATTTCACCTAAAATATATTCCAAAGATGGACATAGCTGTCAGGTGTTTGAAATGACATAAGACCGAGAAGTTATTCATTCATTCATACATTCATTCATTCGTTCATTCATTTTCCTTCAGCTTAGTGCCTTACAGTGTTCGATAAACTACTTGAAAACGTAGTGAGCTAAGCTATTAGCTACTTTACATAAAAATGTAGCTTACCTACACAAAGTAGATAAAATAAAAAAATTCTAAGCTATTTTTGCAATCTATAAAACACCGACCAGAAGGAAAGGTGGCAGTAACGCACCAAAAAGTTTTGTAGACCACTGTAAAACAGGAAGAAATCGTCATTCTCGCCATCATGTGGATTTACTTTCATCAGTTAGACACTGGCCTCAAAGCTCCATAAACGTTTGTGCAGTTACTTATTGATCCGCGATCGGTAAATGTAGCTTGTGTGGATGCTACTGCACTACTTGACTAAAAAAAAAAAAGTAGCTTTGCTACAGAAAAGCTATTTGATTTAGAAAATAGAAACACTACAACCATGCTACAGAGAAATGTTGTTAAGCTAGAAGCGTCAACTACTTGTAGCAACGCTACTGCCCAACAATGGTCCCTTATTTATCAGGGGTCATCACAGCGCAATAAATAAAACTACTCCAGCATATGTTTTTTTGCAGAGTATGCCCTTCAAGCCACAACCCTGTATTGGGAAAAGGGTGAGTAGTTAATAACATAATTACATATTTTGGGTGAATTTCTGAAAACAAGGGGCGACTTGGTATTTGTCTGTATAGTGTGAATTGTATAGTCTGTGAACTGTATAGTCTCAAAATCTGCTTTAAAATGTCTTATTCATGGACATTCCAAATTAAAAGAATTTTTAAAATTATGAAATACACAGCAGATGCTTTCCAAACAAAATGCTCTTCAAATCCGTCTAACAGACATACGTGTGCTATCTGGAAATAAGATAGCACCCGTCCCCCATCAGCAAGCCATTAATTCCAAATATCCAAATTCAGGCTTCATCATATTCCCAGTAGTTTCAAAGGCATGAAAGCGGCGAATAATTCAGAAGGAAATTCCAGGTCAGGATAAGGACAGACACACACGACTGACACCACTATCGAGGGGCTGAACAAACCTCTAACAGGGCCCTCCAGGGAATGAAACCATGCGGCTTTCCAGAAACAAGATGACTTTCCTTCTCATTCTCTTTCTCTCCTCTTCATGCATTTCATTAATTCCAAAGCCTGTTTGAATAACCCCAGAGGTGGTTGCTGTAAAAACCGGAGATGAAAACAAACAGTGTGATAGGAAGAAAATAAACAGAGGGCTAAATAAACCCCTTCATTTCACACCAGAGGCACTCTGGAGCCTGGAGATCTGATCATCCATTATGCTGGATCCCTTACTACTGAAGATCCACATTAGACTGGAGCTTTGATGTGGCTGCAGTGTGGTCCTCGAAACTCATCAATGGAGCATCATAAGACGACGAGGAGGAACGCAGAAATTGGAGAGGTTTATTACAGGCATAGACACAACAGTCGTCTCATTTTCTCTTGTCCTTTGTAGTGGTTTTGTTAGTTGGGCTTCTTATGTTGTTCCCTTCTTGTTTCTTCATGAAAGTGGTTTCTTCACTTCAAAAACTTTACTGCACTGAAGGCCGGCTTTGTTATGACAGAAATGATGCTCAGTGTTTTTTGGATTTGGCTCACTAGTGGAAGGATGAATTGGATCAAAGTTTGGCTGGTTTGCTTGGATGTAACGACATCTGACTGTTCAGTGTTTGTACTGTGTGCCTTCTGACTATTCACACACACACCGTAGGTCAAAGATAAAAAGAGGATCTCAAGCATCAAAACAATGAAAGTGTAATACATGTACATTAGAATATGTACTGATTTTTGTAACAATAGTATGTTTTTACCATGATTTATAGAACAATAATTTACATTAGATATAATTACTACTGGAATCAATTCATCTTTATTCATATAGCGCTTTTTACAATGAAGATTGTGTCAAAGCAGCTTAACATAGATGTTCTTGTAAATTGAAACTGTGTCAGTCCAGTTTTCAGAGTTGAAGTTCAGTTCAGTATGCTTTATCACTGCTGAAAATCCAAACACTGAAGAACAAACCCATCAATGTTCTGCTCCACAAGTCCCAAAACAAGCAAGCCCGTGGCGAGGAACAAGCATCACCAATTGACAAAAGTGAAGGAAAAAAGCCTTGAGAAAAACCAGGCCATTTCTCCTCTGGCCAAAAGTCTTGTGCAGAGCTGGGGTCTAGGTGCTGGAGGAGCCTTTGTGGATAAGTTGCTGGCGTGACTAGGTCACGGACGGGTGTTCAGGCTTCTCATGGGATCAATGCGGAGATTGTCACTAGAGTCTTTCAGGAGTCAGTCTCATGCTCTCCACTCCTCCATGACCACTGCAGCATCTGCTCAGGATACGGCCTGGTCTAGAATTATGGAGACCTCTAAAAGGCCTATGGTTGGCACATCTCTTCGTATATGTGGTCCTTGAGGTACTCTATGGTTGGCATCATCTCTTCACAGGTCTTGGATGACATTAATGGCACTGCACATCTCAGTTGATGACATTTTAAACATTATTTAAGGAATGCAGCATAGCCACGAATTACTAGATAAGGGTCATTAAATGCGCTTCAAATTAATAATTAATTACCCATTTGTCCACAAAACCTGGAACTGGAATTTCTTAGATTTTTTATTTTTTATAAAATCTTTATTTACCTTTTTAACTTCTTTAAAATACATAATAACAAAACTGCTTCATTGCTTATTGGTCTGGGAATTGTAAAACCATGGTCAACCAAATCCGCCTTGTCAATTTAAAAAAAATAAAAATAAATGAATAAATAAATAAATACAAAAAAATAAATAAATAATAATAAAAATTACCAGCAAACCTTCATGGTTGTGGGTATAATTAAAATTATTTTTACTGCATGACAAAGCATACAATGTGGTATGTTTAAGTTTTAAAGTTAAAACCACTAATTGTATATAAGCAAAAATATATTATTGTTAATATTTATTATAATACAGTGCACATGTTACTAGAGGCTAGTTGTTTAAGGGCTCTTAAAAGTATGAAACTACTAATATGCTGCCTTTGCCTTTCTTTATTCTTACTTTCTTTCCACAATCATGTCAGCCGCTTCTATACTGTACTGTATGTGCATATTCATTGAAGGGGAAAGTTTTGGTCATTCAACAAAAAAATAAAAATACAAATAAATAAATGTTTAAAATCTTATCTTTACAATTCAAGATTTAATAACTAAACCGAAACACTTTAAATTCTTAAAAAATGGATTTACCTACAAAAAAAAAAAAAAAAAAAACATCTTTTAAAAAGTATCAGAGTAAAGCAACTCTATTAACTGTCTTTTACACTCACAACAGTCCAAAAAATGTGTCAGTGAATGGCTTAAGTTAATGAAAGAACACATCACTGAATAAACATTTAGTGAAAAGATGAAATGAAATACACCACCTTAATGTGACAAACCTGATCAATTTGTCCTCAGGTCCTGCTTTTTATGCACCAATCTAAAGTACTCACCCTTTCAGTTCCCCTCATTCTCTCTCTCTTACTCTTGAGTAAAAATGAGATGAAAGCTGGTGTGCTCTTGAAAGTCTTCGTCTCTGCTCGCGGTGCTGCTTCAGCCATGGAAACAAAAGCTCTGCCGCAAATAACTTCATCACAGCAAAAGGCTGAAGCACTGAGTCAGGAGCTTCACAGCCACCGGATTCTGTTTCGGCAGCCCGAAAGAAAGGCATGTATTTGAGTGACAGAACTGGGGCACTTTAATTGGTTTTAATTTTGTCACCAGCCACATTCGCCATATATGCAACACATACAACAATGAAGACTTTGAATGTTGTAGGTTGTTCTTATACAGCAGTTTTGTTTCACAAGAAGCATGCTGTTATAAAGTTGCTTTGCTGCTGAAAAGTTTAGAGTAGTGTTGTTATCGTCAAGTAAAAATACAGATAAGACTATTAAAAATCAAATTGTACAAAAAAATTTAAAATAATTGTAAGATAAAATCACATTACCAGTTTCTAGGTTGTGTTTTGTCATGTGTAATTCTTTTTTATGCCTATGTAGCTAATGTAATATATTTTATTGTGTATACGTATGTTTATATATCACAGTCAGAACACAGACTCATGGAGATAAATGTTCCAATAGACATAAATTTAGGTTAATTTAGAGGACCTCAATTTAGGTCCCCACGTGGCTCAAATACTTATAAAATTACACAGAACGAAGTATTTTGAAAATGATAAAAATGCAGAATGTTTCCTGTGTGGTTCGTCTTTATGGGTTGGGGTATAAAGGGATTGAATTTACAGTTTCAGGGTATATACAGCAATCATACAGTGAAATTCAATATTTTAAATTGCACATTAACAGAACAAAACAGAGATATGATCACAAACTGAGAACTTGCGATCAATATACTTCATCCGCAGCTGTTTTTCAGTAATTTATAAACCTCGATGTCCATGTTAGAGCGTTCACTGATGTTTTCGTCTGTCTTTTAGAGATTTAGTTATTGGTGACGATGTTGTAGCGGGTTAGTGTCTGCTTTTATATTTGGTGTCGGAATAAATTTTGCTGGTAGGGAAAATCTATTTGTTCACTTCTGCTATTAATACTTTGATTTGCAATTCAATTTATTTATTAATTTATTCCACTTATGGTTAAGAAACAATTAACAATTAATTGTTTTATTTATTAACAATTAATCTATTAGGCTTTTGGCTAAAAAAAGAGAGAAACTACGGTTTAATTTGTTATTATTAGATTATTCTTGCAGTAAATGTCACCTCTCCTGCTGTGCATGAACTAAGCTGTTGAATGGTTGGCATACGAGGCGGCTAGGCTAACCTAGCTTCAATTTTGATTCAATTATTCTCTAATCGGTCACCTATTATGTGGTGAATATACCCCTATAATGCATACTGCAGTCCTTTTTTGTCTGGATTTCTCGGATATCTCACCTGTTCGCCAAAAATGACAAATTATATCCCTGGCAATGTCTGACACCGGCACATACACATTGTAATAGACAAGCCAGGCACGAAAGCTTGACAGGTGTAGCAACAGTAACTAAGAAGGGTGGGGCTTAGCGAAGGGTCAATTCAGGCAATCTTTAGCATACAACTACATTGTATACTCAAAAATGGTACAAAATTTAATACCTTATAAAATAGCATTTAAGACCTTTAAATACTTTTTAAGGGCCTTACATTACTGTATACTTGTACAGTATAAAAGCCATAATGTCTACGAAAAACTCCCACTGGGATAGCAAAACATATGTGTATGTGCGAGATATGTTAGATTTCATAAACAGTGTAAAAATGCTAATCTATGGTCAGAAAACATTACTGCCACCATTTTATTACCACCATAAGTGCTGAAAACTAAACCGAAATTTGACTGAAGCGAAGGATCCCATCATTAGCATTGGTCCCATCATTAGCATGGCATCCTAATGGCCTCCTATCACGCTGAGGAACTAATATGCGACGTTCAGCAAACAAACAGCACAAATGAGAACACAGACCTCAAACACTCTGTTCAAACAGAGCACATAAGGGGAAATTAATTATACCAGTCTGTCTTTAAAAGCCCATAATGACCCTCATGGTGAAAGATTTGTCCTTAAATGGTGCAAAACTTTATGAGGCAATGGAGCATGAGACACAATATGCTACAAGACATCATTATTACCGCCATATTCTCCTTCGGCACCAGTGCAGGCCGTAAATCCTAGTAATTCCACAACTGTTGCAAGAGTTTCAACTTGTGCTTAAAAAAACTGAACCAAAAAGTCTCCATGTGCGACACAGCTCAGTGACAGCAATAACCTCAAATTATTTCCAGCACGAAAAGCTGGGATATCAATTCACAGAAAAACATCACAAAACCAATTCATTACGCTTCAAAATACATGAGAGCGTTATTATTAGAATTATCATCATCACCGCGCTGTGAAAGCAGGTGCTCCTATTATCTGGATATGAGAAAGAAAGATTCATTGGTGCATACGAATGCCATTTAGAGATGCCGCTTAACAGGCTTACAAAGACACTGAAAACTCCAGCCGAATAATAATATCCATTAAAGCCTCTTTGTTTTTAGTAAATGGACTGTAGTGTCTGCATATTCCCCGGTGTTTTTGAGTAAGTGATGCCACTTTTGTTTTGCATATCTCACGAGCACCTGAACCACTTCACTTTTAGCCCCATTTCTATCACTTTCTAGAATATTCTTACGTTTGCTTGGATTTAATGGGATTTTTCATAGGTTAATTCCTTTGTATTGTTAAAAATGTCAACAGCTTGTTATCCCTGACATCTGTTTAGTGGCAGTCAACTCAATGATATACTGTATACAGTATATAGTCTCAAAAATATACTTTATAAATCAAATTATTATGAAATGTTCTCATCTGTCTTCAAGATGGCTTGTGCAAACACATCCATATCACTATGATTAGATCAGGGTTTCTGCAGGTTTCACCAAGCCGAATTTAAAACTTTAAGACCTTTTTAAAACCACAAAGAATGAAATTTCCCAGCTGGCACACAACAACACAAGACGTTAATATTAGGTTAGATTTAGATCATGAGGTCAGGTGTCCAAAATTCAATGTCTAGCCAGCCTCTAAGGACAACGTTATTTTGATGTCCAATAGCGATGCCAAATTACGTTTATATTTGGTTGATTTTAGGTTGTGTTGGAAAGTTACCAAAATCCAATGTCTGATAGATGTCATAGTAGTAATGTCCACAGAACTTCAAGGTGTAACATGATTAGACGTTGATATTTGGTTGATTTTAGGTTGGGCGTTGACATCGGCCTGCAACTCGATTTTCATTTCCAAACAAAATCCAACATCCCCATGGTGTATGCCAGACTATATACTTATTTAGTTTGGCTAAACACTAAGGATATTTTTTTTTTAATTACCCAGCAAAAGAAAATAAAAATTACTTGCCCCATCAAAAAAATAAATAAAAAATTCTAATTAGTTATTTCTCGACCCCATCTTTTAATGTGTCAAAACAAGCAGACACTAGTTGTATGCCTACATTTTTTCAGCTTGTAAAAAACTCTTTAAAAACTGAATGTATGCACAACATACTGTCAAAATAATATTTATGAATATAATTTTGCTAAAAGATCTATTGAGATGTATTGTTGGTGATTGGATGCATGTTGGATCGATTGGGTAGCTTTACATAAAGGAAAGGAAACAATTTAAGATCTACAAAACAATATTTCAGTAAATTTAAGACTTTTTAAGGCCTAAAATTTTTTTTTTTAAATGCAAGACTTTAAGACCTTGTGGATACCCTGTTAGTTGCTTTATTGCTGTTTTTTCACCACTGGTATTTTATTTTCCTTTGGATGACAAAGTGAAAAGAAATAAACACATTTACATACTGTATACACTATTGAGAATGATGCTTAGGTGAATGTGTCTGGATGGACTTTGTTAGTGTACATCATTGCAAATGTCTTTCCTACTTCCATTCACTTATATAAATCAAAGAATAAAAGCGATTAATATATCAAGGTAATGACTCATGGTCAATGCAACTGTATTTTCTGTATTCCTAACTGTATTGCTTTTATACTTTACATTTTAATTTATTTTTCCTGTGCTCCAAACAAGTTAAGTGAAAGCTTTTTTGGACTGAGGAGATATAAAATGCATGTTTATCAACATTAACATTTTTAAACTTTTAATTTAAGGCAACCAGAAGCACATTTCTGAGTTAATCTAAAATGTGACTTTAAAACCAATGATGTTTGTCTGTTTTTTCCTCTCAGTGCTGCAATTTAGAAAATGTTTTACTTATATAAAAAAAGGAAACAACATTTAGCAAAAATGCATTAAATTAATAAAAAGTGAAGCTTTCTTTTTCAAATACTCTCTCAACTCTCTAATAATCACGGTATTCTGAAAAACAGAAAGAAGATTGTTTCTTAAGATCCAAATTAGTAGATTAAAATGAATATACTGGAAACTTGTGCAATGCTATTTCATTTATTCAAATCAAATTCTTTTTTTTTTTTTTTTTTACTTTCTTACAAAACTTCAGTTTTTATTGTATTTTAAGTCTTGCTGAACATACAAAGCTTTCAAAAACATCAGAGTCTAAGAGTCATCAAAATTTTTTTCTACAAATTTATATACAAATTTAAGAAAGATTCTTAAAATGTAAATAAAGTGTCTACTTTTAACGTAAAAAAACTCATATATTAATGTAAAAACAAAACAACAAACACATTCTGACCTGTACTCATTAAAATGTATAAAAGAATAAGGTATCACACTAAATTGTATATTTTGAATAACATTTTAATATTTTGAACTTATTCAATATGGACAAAACCTAGTGGTTTGAAAGATACTGAAAGTAGAAAACATTTGAAATGACAATTAATTATATCCATGTCTCCATCTACCAATCCATCCATCTACCAATCTGTCGATCCATCAATACATACTACCAATCCATCCATCCACCAAACCACCCATCCATCCATCCATCTATCCAATTTATCCATCCATGCATCTACCAATCCATCCATCGACCAATCCATCCATCCATCTACCCATCTACCAAACCATCCATGCACTAATCTATCCATCCATCCATCGACCAATC